>NW_027181692.1:12500-20000 GCF_028537555.1 Battus philenor | reverse complement strand
TTGTGTTTAAAAATCCAAATTATGTCCAATTTACACTTTTTTGGTGTCAAAGCGTTCGGGCTGTGAACGCGCTTTTTTTGACACTATTTTCACTAATTTTCGAGCACTTTTACTGACACTTTTTGATTTATCGATCTATTTTGAGCGATCTAGGCCACGTGGGAGCGTGCGTTCTGCTCGGGAGCGTACGGCGGACTGGGTTAGGTTAGGTTAGGTTAGGTTAGGTTAGGTTAGGTTAGGTTAGGTTAGGTTAGGTTAGGTTAGGTTAGGTTAGGTTAGGTTAGGTTAGGTTAGGTTAGGTTAGGTTAGGTTAGGTTAGGTTAGGTTAGGTTAGGTTAGGTTAGGTTAGGTTAGGTTAGGTTAGGTTAGGTTAGGTTAGGTTAGGTTAGGTTAGGTTAGGTTAGGTTAGGTTAGGTTAGGTTAGGTTAGGTTAGGTTAGGTTAGGTTAGGTTAGGTTAGGTTAGGTTAGGTTAGGTTAGGTTAGGTTAGGTTAGGTTAGGTTAGGTTAGGTTAGGTTAGGTTAGGTTAGGTTAGGTTAGGTTAGGTTAGGTTAGGTTAGGTTAGGTTAGGTTAGGTTAGGTTAGGTTAGGTTAGGTTAGGTTAGGTTAGGTTAGGTTAGGTTAGGTTAGGTTAGGTTAGGTTAGGTTAGGTTAGGTTAGGTTAGGTTAGGTTAGGTTAGGTTAGGTTAGGTTAGGTTAGGTTAGGTTAGGTTAGGTTAGGTTAGGTTAGGTTAGGTTAGGTTAGGTTAGGTTAGGTTAGGTTAGGTTAGGTTAGGTTAGGTTAGGTTAGGTTAGGTTAGGTTAGGTTAGGTTAGGTTAGGTTAGGTTAGGTTAGGTTAGGTTAGGTTAGGTTAGGTTAGGTTAGGTTAGGTTAGGTTAGGTTAGGTTAGGTTAGGTTAGGTTAGGTTAGGTTAGGTTAGGTTAGGTTAGGTTAGGTTAGGTTAGGTTAGGTTAGGTTAGGTTAGGTTAGGTTAGGTTAGGTTAGGTTAGGTTAGGTTAGGTTAGGTTAGGTTAGGTTAGGTTAGGTTAGGTTAGGTTAGGTTAGGTTAGGTTAGGTTAGGTTAGGTTAGGTTAGGTTAGGTTAGGTTAGGTTAGGTTAGGTTAGGTTAGGTTAGGTTAGGTTAGGTTAGGTTAGGTTAGGTTAGGTTAGGTTAGGTTAGGTTAGGTTAGGTTAGGTTAGGTTAGGTTAGGTTAGGTTAGGTTAGGTTAGGTTAGGTTAGGTTAGGTTAGGTTAGGTTAGGTTAGGTTAGGTTAGGTTAGGTTAGGTTAGGTTAGGTTAGGTTAGGTTAGGTTAGGTTAGGTTAGGTTAGGTTAGGTTAGGTTAGGTTAGGTTAGGTTAGGTTAGGTTAGGTTAGGTTAGGTTAGGTTAGGTTAGGTTAGGTTAGGTTAGGTTAGGTTAGGTTAGGTTAGGTTAGGTTAGGTTAGGTTAGGTTAGGTTAGGTTAGGTTAGGTTAGGTTAGGTTAGGTTAGGTTAGGTTAGGTTAGGTTAGGTTAGGTTAGGTTAGGTTAGGTTAGGTTAGGTTAGGTTAGGTTAGGTTAGGTTAGGTTAGGTTAGGTTAGGTTAGGTTAGGTTAGGTTAGGTTAGGTTAGGTTAGGTTAGGTTAGGTTAGGTTAGGTTAGGTTAGGTTAGGTTAGGTTAGGTTAGGTTAGGTTAGGTTAGGTTAGGTTAGGTTAGGTTAGGTTAGGTTAGGTTAGGTTAGGTTAGGTTAGGTTAGGTTAGGTTAGGTTAGGTTAGGTTAGGTTAGGTTAGGTTAGGTTAGGTTAGGTTAGGTTAGGTTAGGTTAGGTTAGGTTAGGTTAGGTTAGGTTAGGTTAGGTTAGGTTAGGTTAGGTTAGGTTAGGTTAGGTTAGGTTAGGTTAGGTTAGGTTAGGTTAGGTTAGGTTAGGTTAGGTTAGGTTAGGTTAGGTTAGGTTAGGTTAGGTTAGGTTAGGTTAGGTTAGGTTAGGTTAGGTTAGGTTAGGTTAGGTTAGGTTAGGTTAGGTTAGGTTAGGTTAGGTTAGGTTAGGTTAGGTTAGGTTAGGTTAGGTTAGGTTAGGTTAGGTTAGGTTAGGTTAGGTTAGGTTAGGTTAGGTTAGGTTAGGTTAGGTTAGGTTAGGTTAGGTTAGGTTAGGTTAGGTTAGGTTAGGTTAGGTTAGGTTAGGTTAGGTTAGGTTAGGTTAGGTTAGGTTAGGTTAGGTTAGGTTAGGTTAGGTTAGGTTAGGTTAGGTTAGGTTAGGTTAGGTTAGGTTAGGTTAGGTTAGGTTAGGTTAGGTTAGGTTAGGTTAGGTTAGGTTAGGTTAGGTTAGGTTAGGTTAGGTTAGGTTAGGTTAGGTTAGGTTAGGTTAGGTTAGGTTAGGTTAGGTTAGGTTAGGTTAGGTTAGGTTAGGTTAGGTTAGGTTAGGTTAGGTTAGGTTAGGTTAGGTTAGGTTAGGTTAGGTTAGGTTAGGTTAGGTTAGGTTAGGTTAGGTTAGGTTAGGTTAGGTTAGGTTAGGTTAGGTTAGGTTAGGTTAGGTTAGGTTAGGTTAGGTTAGGTTAGGTTAGGTTAGGTTAGGTTAGGTTAGGTTAGGTTAGGTTAGGTTAGGTTAGGTTAGGTTAGGTTAGGTTAGGTTAGGTTAGGTTAGGTTAGGTTAGGTTAGGTTAGGTTAGGTTAGGTTAGGTTAGGTTAGGTTAGGTTAGGTTAGGTTAGGTTAGGTTAGGTTAGGTTTTTTTTTTTTTTTTTTTTTTTTAAATTATACAATGCAAAAGTACCTCTAACATGGTCAGAGCCTTTTTTATTCTAGTTTACAATTTCTAGGCGGCGGGGGGAAATCCTCGAATGGACGTCTGGGAATGGAGGGCCCAGACAGTGTCAGACTCTTACTGACTAAAACCCCCCACCGCCGGCTCTGTTTTATCATTTATCTATCTTAATTTTATACATTTAATATTAATATATCTATTGTTGCTTACGCTTAAAGTATGGTTATTTTTGTTTTTACATCGCTATTTATTTATTTCTTATGCTAATTACAATATTTCACTTAGTCTATGCTTAAATAATATTTCTTATTTCTATACTTATGTTTGTTCCTATCTATGTTTACCTTATATTTACAATGCATTTCGAATTTTAACCATTTTTCTTATTTTCTACTTACTCTATTTATTTTACAGTTGTTTATACTTATTTGTCTGATAATATCTGTTTCCTATTTACGTTTAATTTTTGTTACTGACTGACTTTATTTTCTTTTGTGGCTTTTTTAATTATTTTTGCTGCAAATTCTAGAAATACGGGACGGCTCTGGGCGTCGTCTATGATAGAGGAGATGGTGTTCTTCTGTATGTCAACGCCCATTGCCATTTCGCAGTCATACTTCAATCTACCATACCTTGGGCAGCAGGTGATTAGATGCAACACAGTCTGGTCCACCGCAGGATCACAAAGGCACGAAGGACTCTCTTTGAGTTTAAACCTGTGCAGGTACTCCGAGAATCCCCCGTGCCCCGTGAACATCTGGACCAGAACTGTGTCCATCTGAATACTTCGGAGGACTCGATATGCTATATCTGCGTTCGGGAAGAAAATCCTCGTTGTTGAAGCCGTGTTGCCTTCCGCATACCTCCGGTTCCATTCGTCAAGCGTATCCAACCTGAGTTGTCGCTTGACGAAGGAAACGGGGCACCTCTCATACTCTGGTCTCTTCTTGCTTTTTAAGGCCGCATCCTTGGCCAGCTGGTCCGCCCTCTCGTTGCCCACCATCCCCGCGTGCGCTTTCACCCAAAATAGTTTCACATTCTTTCCTTTCTCTCTCGCTTTCATTATATTCTCTTTCACTCTAAACGCTAGGGGATGGAGGGTGTCCGGTTGTGCGAGAGTTTCGAGGGCGGATCGCGAGTCGCTCATAATGGCACACGATTGCGCCGACTCGTTGGCCGCGTGCCTTGTTGCTTCCTCTAAGGCCAACAGCTCTGCCTGGTATACGGTGCAGAAGTTACCCAACTTGAGCTTTTTGGTTTTTAACTCTGCGGCGTTCCGCGTGACAGTGAACGCCGCTCCCACTTTGTCGTCTATGCGACTGCCATCGGTGTAAATAACCAGATCGACAGCCGCGGTGGCAAGTTGGACTTCCTCCGCACTTTCTCCCAGGCATGAGAACTCCACACCAATTTGAACAGACGGGTGTGGTAGTCTCAGGAAGCTTTCTGGTGTCTCCAGTTCTCGGTCGCCTACTATCCGCCGGGAGTGCCCACGTTTTACCGCGAACAGCTCTGCCGCCTCCTGGACTCGGAGGTCCAAGGGGAGCAGCCCGGCGAGTATAAGGGCCGAGTGCAGTGAAGCGGTACGATGGGTTTTCGCTATTTTTCGCGCGAACCCCCGCTGCACCGCCTCGAGCTGCCTGCGAACCGTCAGCTTCCTAGCTGCTGGCGCCCATGCACTCGCTCCATACAAAATCACTGGCTCCAACACCGCCAGATACATTGTCCTGATCACCTCGGAATTCAGGCCCCAAGATACCTTCGCGGCCCTGCACAATTGACGATAGAGGCCCTCGGCCTTCCTACAGACATTTTTGACGTGGCTGTTGTACGTCAGTCTATCGTCAATCGTGATACCTAGTATCCGGACTTCCCTTGTATGGCCGAGTTGCTCGCCTCCCATAGTCAGTAATGGGGTGTCGTATTTAAGCTTATTGGTTAGCACCATCACCTTTGTTTTGTGAGGTGCAAACCGCAGCTTGTTCTTGACTCCCCATTCATGAATATGAGCGAGAACCTCATTGGCCTTACTCGAGATGTCCTGAGCCTTCTGCCCCGAGAAGACCAGCACAATGTCATCTGCGAACGCTTGGCAGTATGTCCCGCTCTTTACCACCTCTTCCAGGAGGGGGTTAATGAGGAGGGTCCAGAAGGCCGGACCCCCCACAGACCCTTGCACGCACCCCTTGGTGGTCTCTCTGGCCCACTCCGCCCCCGCGTACCGTACGGACACCTTGCGATCGCTAAAGTAGCTATCGACAAGGCGCCGCAGATTCACGGGGCAGCGCGTTTCGGCCAGTCTGCACCTTATAGCAGGCCACCAAGCGTTATCGAAGGCTCCCTCTATATCCAGTGACACCAACACTACGATCTCCTTCTCCTCCAAGCGAGCTCGCAGGTGCTGGGTCAGGTTATACAGGGAGTCCTCGGTACATCTCTGCGGCATAAAGCCATATTGATGGCTACTGATATAAGGCGCAGTGTACCACCGGATTCTTTTGACCATGATCTTTTCGAACATTTTCCCCATGACGGGTAGAAGTCCGATCGGCCTATAAGATTTCGGGTGCGTATAGTCCTCTTTGTCGGGCTTCCGGAAAGCCACGACAACCGCTTCCTTCCACCTCGTGGGGAAGTGGGAAAGCGCGAGACATCTATTTGTGAGAGCCAAAAATAGGACTGGGTCCGCGTCAATGGCCGCCCTGCAGATGTCCGCAGTGAGTCCGTCTGCGCCCGGTGCCTTCTTGGCATTTGAGGTTGACACGGACCATCGGAGTTCCTCCATCGTAAACGGAGGGTCGAGGGTTTCGCCACCACTCTCCGCGTTGATTTCATCGGATTTAACTCTTACAATTTGGTGGTCCGCATTGTCCTCCCCGGGGTTGTCTTCCGGGAAGAAAACCTCTGCCAGCAGCCTGGCTGATCCCTCTGCATCCAGCACTTTATTGGACTGGACGAGGAGGACGTCCTCGCGCATTGTCTGCGTGCGGCGAATCACGCGGTATATCCCATCCCACATTGACTCTCTATCTTGTTTCTCACAAAACTGTTTCCAACTGGAGGTCTGAGCCGCCTTTGCCTCAAGGCGGTAAGCTTCTTTCGCTTCGACGTATTCGCGTACAACCAGCTCCTTCCGGGCCGGCCTCGCGTTTCTTATTCGTCTCTTTTTCCTCGCCACGTCTTTCTTGAGGAGGGTGAGATTCTCAGACCACCAGGGCAGCTGTGCCCCTTTCCGCTTGGAGACCTTTGGCAAGATCAGCTCGCAGGCTTCCCCCACGGTGTCCATGTACCGACCAACAAAGCTGTCCAACGCCCCCTTTTCAGTGATCTCATTCACCTCGGCGGTCGTCAGGCAGCTGTCAGTTAGCAGCCGGGTTAGAGTCGTGGTTAGGTTAGGTTAGGTTAGGTTAGGTTAGGTTAGGTTAGGTTAGGTTAGGTTAGGTTAGGTTAGGTTAGGTTAGGTTAGGTTAGGTTAGGTTAGGTTAGGTTAGGTTAGGTTAGGTTAGGTTAGGTTAGGTTAGGTTAGGTTAGGTTAGGTTAGGTTAGGTTAGGTTAGGTTAGGTTAGGTTAGGTTAGGTTAGGTTAGGTTAGGTTAGGTTAGGTTAGGTTAGGTTAGGTTAGGTTAGGTTAGGTTAGGTTAGGTTAGGTTAGGTTAGGTTAGGTTAGGTTAGGTTAGGTTAGGTTAGGTTAGGTTAGGTTAGGTTAGGTTAGGTTAGGTTAGGTTAGGTTAGGTTAGGTTAGGTTAGGTTAGGTTAGGTTAGGTTAGGTTAGGTTAGGTTAGGTTAGGTTAGGTTAGGTTAGGTTAGGTTAGGTTAGGTTAGGTTAGGTTAGGTTAGGTTAGGTTAGGTTAGGTTAGGTTAGGTTAGGTTAGGTTAGGTTAGGTTAGGTTAGGTTAGGTTAGGTTAGGTTAGGTTAGGTTAGGTTAGGTTAGGTTAGGTTAGGTTAGGTTAGGTTAGGTTAGGTTAGGTTAGGTTAGGTTAGGTTAGGTTAGGTTAGGTTAGGTTAGGTTAGGTTAGGTTAGGTTAGGTTAGGTTAGGTTAGGTTAGGTTAGGTTAGGTTAGGTTAGGTTAGGTTAGGTTAGGTTAGGTTAGGTTAGGTTAGGTTAGGTTAGGTTAGGTTAGGTTAGGTTAGGTTAGGTTAGGTTAGGTTAGGTTAGGTTAGGTTAGGTTAGGTTAGGTTAGGTTAGGTTAGGTTAGGTTAGGTTAGGTTAGGTTAGGTTAGGTTAGGTTAGGTTAGGTTAGGTTAGGTTAGGTTAGGTTAGGTTAGGTTAGGTTAGGTTAGGTTAGGTTAGGTTAGGTTAGGTTAGGTTAGGTTAGGTTAGGTTAGGTTAGGTTAGGTTAGGTTAGGTTAGGTTAGGTTAGGTTAGGTTAGGTTAGGTTAGGTTAGGTTAGGTTAGGTTAGGTTAGGTTAGGTTAGGTTAGGTTAGGTTAGGTTAGGTTAGGTTAGGTTAGGTTAGGTTAGGTTAGGTTAGGTTAGGTTAGGTTAGGTTAGGTTAGGTTAGGTTAGGTTAGGTTAGGTTAGGTTAGGTTAGGTTAGGTTAGGTTAGGTTAGGTTAGGTTAGGTTAGGTTAGGTTAGGTTAGGTTAGGTTAGGTTAGGTTAGGTTAGGTTAGGTTAGGTTAGGTTAGGTTAGGTTAGGTTAGGTTAGGTTAGGTTAGGTTAGGTTAGGTTAGGTTAGGTTAGGTTAGGTTAGGTTAGGTTAGGTTAGGTTAGGTTAGGTTAGGTTAGGTTAGGTTAGGTTAGGTTAGGTTAGGTTAGGTTAGGTTAGGTTAGGTTAGGTTAGGT
>NW_027181692.1:5000-7500 GCF_028537555.1 Battus philenor | reverse complement strand
AGGTTAGGTTAGGTTAGGTTAGGTTAGGTTAGGTTAGGTTAGGTTAGGTTAGGTTAGGTTAGGTTAGGTTAGGTTAGGTTAGGTTAGGTTAGGTTAGGTTAGGTTAGGTTAGGTTAGGTTAGGTTAGGTTAGGTTAGGTTAGGTTAGGTTAGGTTAGGTTAGGTTAGGTTAGGTTAGGTTAGGTTAGGTTAGGTTAGGTTAGGTTAGGTTAGGTTAGGTTAGGTTAGGTTAGGTTAGGTTAGGTTAGGTTAGGTTAGGTTAGGTTAGGTTAGGTTAGGTTAGGTTAGGTTAGGTTAGGTTAGGTTAGGTTAGGTTAGGTTAGGTTAGGTTAGGTTAGGTTAGGTTAGGTTAGGTTAGGTTAGGTTAGGTTAGGTTAGGTTAGGTTAGGTTAGGTTAGGTTAGGTTAGGTTAGGTTAGGTTAGGTTAGGTTAGGTTAGGTTAGGTTAGGTTAGGTTAGGTTAGGTTAGGTTAGGTTAGGTTAGGTTAGGTTAGGTTAGGTTAGGTTAGGTTAGGTTAGGTTAGGTTAGGTTAGGTTAGGTTAGGTTAGGTTAGGTTAGGTTAGGTTAGGTTAGGTTAGGTTAGGTTAGGTTAGGTTAGGTTAGGTTAGGTTAGGTTAGGTTAGGTTAGGTTAGGTTAGGTTAGGTTAGGTTAGGTTAGGTTAGGTTAGGTTAGGTTAGGTTAGGTTAGGTTAGGTTAGGTTAGGTTAGGTTAGGTTAGGTTAGGTTAGGTTAGGTTAGGTTAGGTTAGGTTAGGTTAGGTTAGGTTAGGTTAGGTTAGGTTAGGTTAGGTTAGGTTAGGTTAGGTTAGGTTAGGTTAGGTTAGGTTAGGTTAGGTTAGGTTAGGTTAGGTTAGGTTAGGTTAGGTTAGGTTAGGTTAGGTTAGGTTAGGTTAGGTTAGGTTAGGTTAGGTTAGGTTAGGTTAGGTTAGGTTAGGTTAGGTTAGGTTAGGTTAGGTTAGGTTAGGTTAGGTTAGGTTAGGTTAGGTTAGGTTAGGTTAGGTTAGGTTAGGTTAGGTTAGGTTAGGTTAGGTTAGGTTAGGTTAGGTTAGGTTAGGTTAGGTTAGGTTAGGTTAGGTTAGGTTAGGTTAGGTTAGGTTAGGTTAGGTTAGGTTAGGTTAGGTTAGGTTAGGTTAGGTTAGGTTAGGTTAGGTTAGGTTAGGTTAGGTTAGGTTAGGTTAGGTTAGGTTAGGTTAGGTTAGGTTAGGTTAGGTTAGGTTAGGTTAGGTTAGGTTAGGTTAGGTTAGGTTAGGTTAGGTTAGGTTAGGTTAGGTTAGGTTAGGTTAGGTTAGGTTAGGTTAGGTTAGGTTAGGTTAGGTTAGGTTAGGTTAGGTTAGGTTAGGTTAGGTTAGGTTAGGTTAGGTTAGGTTAGGTTAGGTTAGGTTAGGTTAGGTTAGGTTAGGTTAGGTTAGGTTAGGTTAGGTTAGGTTAGGTTAGGTTAGGTTAGGTTAGGTTAGGTTAGGTTAGGTTAGGTTAGGTTAGGTTAGGTTAGGTTAGGTTAGGTTAGGTTAGGTTAGGTTAGGTTAGGTTAGGTTAGGTTAGGTTAGGTTAGGTTAGGTTAGGTTAGGTTAGGTTAGGTTAGGTTAGGTTAGGTTAGGTTAGGTTAGGTTAGGTTAGGTTAGGTTAGGTTAGGTTAGGTTAGGTTAGGTTAGGTTAGGTTAGGTTAGGTTAGGTTAGGTTAGGTTAGGTTAGGTTAGGTTAGGTTAGGTTAGGTTAGGTTAGGTTAGGTTAGGTTAGGTTAGGTTAGGTTAGGTTAGGTTAGGTTAGGTTAGGTTAGGTTAGGTTAGGTTAGGTTAGGTTAGGTTAGGTTAGGTTAGGTTAGGTTAGGTTAGGTTAGGTTAGGTTAGGTTAGGTTAGGTTAGGTTAGGTTAGGTTAGGTTAGGTTAGGTTAGGTTAGGTTAGGTTAGGTTAGGTTAGGTTAGGTTAGGTTAGGTTAGGTTAGGTTAGGTTAGGTTAGGTTAGGTTAGGTTAGGTTAGGTTAGGTTAGGTTAGGTTAGGTTAGGTTAGGTTAGGTTAGGTTAGGTTAGGTTAGGTTAGGTTAGGTTAGGTTAGGTTAGGTTAGGTTAGGTTAGGTTAGGTTAGGTTAGGTTAGGTTAGGTTAGGTTAGGTTAGGTTAGGTTAGGTTAGGTTAGGTTAGGTTAGGTTAGGTTAGGTTAGGTTAGGTTAGGTTAGGTTAGGTTAGGTTAGGTTAGGTTAGGTTAGGTTAGGTTAGGTTAGGTTAGGTTAGGTTAGGTTAGGTTAGGTTAGGTTAGGTTAGGTTAGGTTAGGTTAGGTTAGGTTAGGTTAGGTTAGGTTAGGTTAGGTTAGGTTAGGTTAGGTTAGGTTAGGTTAGGTTAGGTTAGGTTAGGTTAGGTTAGGTTAGGTTAGGTTAGGTTAGGTTAGGTTAGGTTAGGTTAGGTTAGGTTAGGTTAGGTTAGGTTAGGTTAGGTTAGGTTAGGTTAGGTTAGGTTAGGTTAGGTTAGGTTAGGTTAGGTTAGGTTAGGTTAGGTTAGGTTAGGTTAGGTT